>NW_026291018.1:1086404-1116369 GCF_023373465.1 Oncorhynchus keta | reverse complement strand
AAAGATAAGGATTTGCCAGTAGATTGTCAAGTTTATTCATTATGAGGACTTCTAGCTTGCTAGCTAAGGTATGATGTTGACATGATCAGTCCAATCAAAGCTACTGTAGATATAACGTGATTTGATGTAATTTTATCTGTGGCCAATGACCTTGAACCTTCTTGAACGGTCACATCTAATGTAACTCTATGGCAGCACCCAGGGTGCTTGAATTTTTGAGCTCTCCCTGTAGAGTTTGCAGTGACGTAGTGTCCCCATGAGTGACAGAACACTGAGCCAATCACGGCGCAACTAGAGAACATTACCAACTCCATATTTTCCACTGGCTGCCCCACCAGCACAGAAAGCACTGAACTAGGCTGAAACACCTGCATTTTGGAGCTGCCTTACTCAAGAAAGCAAAAAAGAGACAGACAGCTTTATTAACTAAAATATTATTATGTATTGTTTGAAAACTGTTATGTGACACGTATTAATGCCAAAATAACATGCAAAACAGGCAACAACAAAAACATGTGTGTATATATATATATTTTTTTAGCTCAACAGATGGGGCTCGAAACAGGGTCTTCCCCGCCTGCCCTGAATGATGGTTCGCCACTGAAATGATGATACATTGGTTGCAACAGTGTAGTTCCCACACTTGCGCCACTACAGCCGGAGCTGCTCACGTGACGCAAATATTGTTCTCCTATTTGTTTGCTTACGTGCCTCTACTGCCACACCTTACTCGGAGAGGTGTATTAATCTGTTGCCCATTTGAGCTCCAGTCAGTTTGTTAGGAATACACATCTCCATAGGATTTTACGCATCTAGGCTTTTTAATGACTAACATGGAGGAGCAACGGTATCCGGTTAATGTCCGACTGATTGGAGTAATGCACAAGGATAAAAGCAAAGTATGGATACTTGATGCATGTAATACTACTGCTGCTGTTATGGGATATTTCTCCAGATTTCTGCATGAGATGTACAACTATTTTTTTTATGCCTGTTAATGAATCATTTGCCGAAAATTGTTGATTATCTTTTTCTGTATTTTGTGAGTGCAATTAACTAAAACATTTATTTTTGAATTTGACAGCAATGATTTATACCAAAGATGTAATTGATATTTATAACTTATTTCAAATGTCCAGATGTACATGACATCGGTGCTTTGGTCAGATCAGAATGACATCATTGTTTACAGAACCTTCAAGGACTTCAAGACACTTAATGTAAGTTACATCATCAACTACAATTCAAATAGTCTGATCTAATGTAGCCTACATAAATGTAAAATATAATATGGAGCCATGCTTTTCTTACTTATGCCAAACTTTTTATCCAAAACAGGAACAAATGAAGAAGAAATTCCCACCTGCGAACCCACTTAAAAAATCGGACAGAATTATTCCTAGATTTCGAGGTACCTATGTTTTACTTTTAATATCACGTTGCCGGTTGATGTCTACCATGTGTATCCTTTATATAACTAATAAATCATTATTTAGTAATCGTCGTATATTCCTTCGTCAGACTGGAGGATGAAGATAAACGCAAAGAATAATGGTCCAAGCAAGTCGATGGTCCAGCTCAAGTTTTTGGAGAAATACTGCAGCGAGCTCCTCAGCTGTGACCCGCGCGTCTCACAATGTCCTGAACTCATCCAGTACTTCCACCCCAAGGACCAAGATCTACAGCCAGAGTTTGCCAAGAATAGGTAGATTATAGTGAGAATTACGCACATTGCTTAGGGAATACCACTGTGTCCTGAGCATTACGCACAGTATTACGCACACGTGGATCGACTTCAAATCCAGTGTCCCGTTATGTTTTGGTGATTTAATTCAGTACAATAAATAGTTATACATTTACAATGTGACTTCCTTCCTCAGTATCATGATCATGCCTTCAGAGGATTCCGCTGGACATGACAAGAGTGTCAACATTGGAAACGTTACGCAGCCGTTCGTAACAGAGGCATACCGGTGCATGGCACCCTATGAGACCAAAGACACCAAGAACCGGCCGTTCAAAGTGGCCGTGGACGAAAACTTGGACGTGCTCATCAAAGACAAAGCAGGTGAGAGAACGTCTGCTGTGATTTGCCATAAAGTATAATGAGCATGTATTTTCCTTTGTAATGATCGCATCACTTTGAATCTCTGCACGAATGTATTGATTCTGTGACATGTAATGGGTTTGAGAGAGCTGATCATAAATGTCCATCACCAGTCTAACCCCTCTCCCTCTGCTCCCAGGCTGGTGGCTGGTGGAGAATGAGGACAAGCGTATGGCCTGGTTCCCTGCTCCATACCTGGAGAAGGTAGAGGGGAATGAGGATGACGATAGTGACGAGTCCTATGGAGAAAGTAAGAGACCATCTCTTATCCCTGACACATATGTATTTATGTTTTCTATAGCCTGGGAGGGGATCATCAGGGGATCATCTGTTCACATCAACAAATATATAAAACATTCACATATAGCTGATGCACCAGCGTCAGGACATACACTGCAAATACTGTACTGTGCATGTACTGCAAGGTGTGGACAACCACTGACAGTATATTGCCATATATTGATGTTGCACCTATCCTAACATTCTGGATCTCCCACAAATAGGTGTGCTGTACAGTGCTGTCAGAAGCTACAAAGCCACAAATAGAGACGAGGTGTCTATGGACATTGGCTCAGTGGTGGAAGTCCTGCAGAAGTCTGACAATGGCTGGTGGCTGATCAGGTATGTTACTGAACAACACCTGTCTGACTAAACAGGAAGAATACAGTAGCTATAGCTGTAAAATAGAAGCATGACTTCCAGACTGTCGGAACCATGGAATCAAGAATTATTAGAACTCGTAGTAATTCTATGGTCAGATGACAGCAAATGCATTGAGAGAATGGAAATTGAAAGGGAATTGAAAGTCATGGTGCAGACAGACATGCAGAGTATCATCGCCCGTCCATCAGATATCATGCGGAAACAACAACGCTGTAATTATCTCACTACATTACAAGTTATCATTAGTTGATTCTGAAGAACCCAATACCAGAGATAGCTGAGCCATTGTCTGCTCAATGCTCTTTTGAGACAACCTCTCAGCGTGTTCTGCCCCTATCATTAGAAAACAGTTGGTAGCTTCCCCTTGGAAGTTGACGTGACTGAATTACTTAGCTGTTATCTTTTCACTGAATCAAATCCAAAGATTTTCTTGACAATGGCCGTGTCATTGAACAGAACAAGGATATGAACAGAACAAGGATATGAACAGAACAAGGATATGAACAGAACAAGGATATGAACAGAACAAGGATATGAACAGAACAAGGATATGAACAGAACAAGGATATGTCAATAACCTCATTTTGACAAAAATGCAGATATAACCTTCCAGACGTCAGTTCAACATCTAGTTTTGATTTACATTTGGTTGATTTGTCATCTAATGTGAATTCACCAAAAAATGGTTAAACGTTGGGTGAAAAAAATACTAAATTCCCTTACATTGACTTTTTTCAAATCCAATCAGTTTTACATGTTGATTGAACGTAATCACATGGAATTACGTGGAAACAACACTGATTCAATCAGTTTTTGCCCAGTGGGTTATAATCTCAAATTCTCAATTTGTTTCTTACTGCATACCTTTTTACTAAACAGTACATTCAAAATAGTATGTAGTAAGATTAGTACACAGTATGCAGTTTAAGTAAGTAGTAGCAAAGCTAGATTTCGGACACGGCCATTGACTTGTCAATTTAAGTGAAAGCTAGACAGACAAATGTGTACAAAGGCCACAGACTTGTCGTCTATCATGACCTAGGATAACATATTGTACCAAGGCTTTGACATTGTGATTTCTGATATGAAATCCACTCATGTCAGTTTCCAATTTCTTCTTTCTCCTCTTGACAGATACAACGGCAAGAGCGGCTTCGTACCTGCCATGTACCTGCAGCCCTACAACAACCCCCGTGTCCGCCTGGCGGCTCTCAACCTGGTCCACAGCTCCAGCTCTGACCACACGCTGGCCGGACACTCCCACGAGCGCAGCCATTCCCAAGGCAACATCCTGCAGCTGCCCGGCTCCCAACCTTCCACACCAAATCAGCTCAAGCCTACCGACAAGCTCAAGTCTCATTCTTTTAATGTTCTAACTGTGCCTCAGCCTTGCCCTTCACCTGTGATGGTCACCACCCCCGCCCCGACATACCCTAGCAAGGGCACTCCAACGCCTACTATTATGGTGGAGGTGGACGGGGAGGTGGATAAATGCAAGCGCAGCCTCGACGGCAGCATGGGAAGTGAGGGCAGCATGGGAAGCGAGGGCAGTGACTTCAGCGACGACCTCAGTTCGTCATCCTGCAGCTCGTCACTCAACCTGAGCCGCGCTGACATGGACGAGCGTCTCCGGCGCGCCCGCACACCGCCGCCCATGGTGGCCGATCGTCTCAACCCCGACAGTGGCGTGTTGGAGGGGAGGATGGTCCACGGAAGATCTGACCCAAACCTGTTCAAGATGGCCCCAACCACCCCCAAGGTGCCCCCCAGGCCCAGGGTGCAGGAGATCCTGACACGCTGCACTACAGTCACGCGCAAGAACGCCTCCAAAGCCAAGCTGTCGCCAGCGCCTGCTGTGATACTGAGCCGCTAAATAGGAGTCATGGGTAGCCAGTTCCTCCTTAGCCTTTTAAAACCGAGGGAGCAGACTGGGTTGTGGCCAGGACATGTGGTGTCTTGGTGGGTTCCAGGAAGAATCCAAAGGCTTTAGCACAAAAAGTCACTGTACTAGAAGCTGGACTGTGGGACTTATCCGTTATGAACTTACCTGAACATGATTACAATGTGTTTTAAAGTGTGTAACTGCCTTGGGGCTGGTCATGTAACCATGAGTTGTGATATGGGAGGAAAAATCATACATTACTGTAATACTCTGAGTCACATATTGAGTCTTTATTTTTTTAATGTGGAAGTTAACTTCTTGCTCTGTTCGTCAGGCCTACTTCCATGCACCTGGAGATGGATACTGATAACTGCATTGTAAACATTATTTTAATGCTGTCTATTAATTCAGGATTTATTTTGTGGATGAACAAATATTACGGTTAGGGGTTTACTGTCATTTGTCTACATTCCTGTTTTAATGAATCATTTCTCTTCACTTAATGTGAAGTCAGGTCATATACTGGTATAATTAAAATATACACTTGTGAATAAACATTCAGTAGCAATTTAGATAGAAAACATTTTTCTGTGATTGTCATGAATATTAGTGTCTTCTATTAAATTCTAAAATGTGTTTTCATAGTTTCCACTGTATAGCCTTTTAATCTATGGAGCTCTTTTTCCATACTGGAAAACTGTTATTAGCAACTATGGTTGATTCCATATCATATTGTACTGCAAACTGCAACAAATTGTAATACATTATTATACTAAAATAACTATAGATAACATATCTTGTACTGCAAAAAGCAATAAATTCTAATACTAAAATAACTTGTCCGCCTCTTTGAATGGAGAAAATATCCTGATTTAAACTTAACAGGATGTTGTGTGTGTGTGACATACGCCACTGGTACAGATGACACTGGTTCCATTTCTTTTCATCCATAGCAAAGCACCCAATTTCTCTTTCTTGGAGTCACCATTTCTATCCACCGCTAGCTTACTATGAATTGTACTCTTATACTGTTAGAGCTCTCCCCGAGTCCACTGGTTTACTGTTAGAGCTCTCCTAGTCCACTGGTTTATACTGTTAGAGCTCTCCCCGAGTCCACTGGTTTACTGTTAGAGCTCTCCGAGTCCACTGGTTTATACAGTTAGAGCTCTCCGAGTCTACTGGTTTACTGTTAGAGCTCTCCCTGAGCCAACTGGTTTACTGTTATAGCTCTCCCTGAGTCCACTGGTTTATACTGTTAGAGCTCTCCCTGAGCCCACTGGTTTATACTGTTAGAGCTCTCCCTGAGCCCACTGGATTATACTGTTAGAGCTCTCCCTGAGCCCACTGGTTTATACTGTTAGAGCTCTCCCTGAGCCCACTGGATTATACTGTTAGAGCTCTCCCTGAGCCCACTGGTTTATACTGTTAAAGCTCTCCCTGAGCCCACTGGTTTATACTGTTAGAGCTCTCCCTGAGCCCACTGGATTATACTGTTAGAGCTCTCCCTGAGCCCACTGGTTTATACTGTTAGCTCTCCCTGAGCCCACTGGTTTATACTGTTAAAGCTCTCCCTGAGCCCACTGGTTTATACTGTTAGAGCTCTCCCTGAGTCCACTGGTTTGTACCAGAGATCCCAGACTTTAATCAAATGTGACAGACAAATACACAGGGTGACAATATGCTGGACCAGTCTAATGTGGCAAAGGAATGAAGGCTTGACCTTTTCACCCTTTCCTGTGTCGTGGTTTATGCTCCTATGGGAATTTTATGTTAAGTCTTCAAACATACTCTTTTACATGAACATATTGGTTGATGTTTAAAATGAATACAAACTTATTTAAAAAAAGAGCACAATAAATACAAGGCATACAATTTATTCCAGATGCATTTGTAATCATGACAAACAAAATGTTTAGGTGGAAGAGCAGGACTGCACAACAACATACAAATATAAAAATTCACAAGCACTGGCTTCTGTTGGGGAAGAAGTTACGGGTTGAGCCTCGACAATTCCTGACCTCTAGTAGCAGGCTTCCAATAGCACCCAGAGTTTTTCCCAATGAGCTAACATGGTGATTAAAAACTTGTGGCACTATTTATGAAAAATGACACGTTTTTCCAAAATGGCTGCCAGCCAGGCTTATTGACCTCAAAACCAGTTTATTATAAAAGGTCATTCAGGACCTGCTTCTCTGTCTGTCAGTGTCTATAAAGCCACACTGTTGCTCCAGGCAGTGGTCCACGCTGAAAGAGACTCCCGCGGGTTCACACTCAGGCATCCTTAGTGGGCTTTATGTCAGACAGTCTGCCATCAGCTGATGATTGCCTGGAGGGGTGGAAGGGACGCTGCAGACAGGAGGATCTTAGCCTCTGTTTGGTCTCCCCGGTCCTCCTCTCTTGAACTCTCCTCACTGCCAGAGTGATGGTTGCCATTTTCTTTTCCTTTCTGTCCATTTTCTTCCCTTTGTCTCCTGACTGAGGCTTTCCTGGTGATACTGACTTCATCATCATCATCATCCTCCTCCATGTTGGCCGGGCAGTTGGTATCTTCCTCGAGACCATCATCCTCCTCTGCCTCTCCCTCATTCCATCTCTCCTCTCCATTCCCCTGTTCCTTAGTCCCATCTCCACCCTCACCTGATCGCTTGTCAATCATGAACAGGGGGTGTGGCACCTGAAGAGAGGCGGTGTCCATCTCCTCATCCTGCGAGTCCATACTGTAAAAGGATATGACATCACACATCAGCAACCAACAACAAAGGAGGTCAAATATCCATATAATTCACGTGTCAGACAGACCCAGGTTTGCTCTGTCGTATTTCCTGAAGCTGGACTCCAGCTGGATTCTTATTGGGTCTTAAGACCATGTTGAAGAATTAGGCTCTGCTGCATACTTCCTATCACATCATACATTAGGGTACTGCAGAAGACCTCTTTATGCTTGACCCATGACAATGACTTTCTAGATAATTCAAATAATCATTCTTCAAACCTGACCTACAGCCTCATTCTTCCAGACGTTTCAGTGTCGATGTACCATATTGGAATTTACTCTCCATGGTACAGTATGTGATTGTACAGCCTCTGATTGATCTCCTGCTGATTCCATTACCTGGTTATCGCTGTTAACATTCCTCAATCCGTTTGTTATTCATCATTACAGTGCTGACAAAGCTTATAAACGGTGTCCCAAATGGCACCATATTCTCTATGTAGTGCACTACTTTAGACCAGAGCCCTAGTGAAAAGCAGTGCACTTGTATATAGGCAATAGGGTGCCATTTGGGAAGCAACCATAGAGAGGGAATGTGGTTTCAGAATGAAGTCTACTACAGTACTTACAGTAAAAACATCAGTTTGGTTACACAGGTATTGGTCTCAAACCACAGATATGTAAAAGTCATCTCTCTTGCCCAGATACATTTTTATGAACAACAACAGCCATTGTTCTAGACTCAGATTAGATCTAGAGCAACCTTCGCGTGGCATACTGTCAACGCTGATAGGTCGGATGACTGCGTCTTGCTACGAAGTTACTTAGAATGCTACAAGGAAACATGAAATCAAACAATTGAACATGTCTTTCACTTCAGAGAAGCGAATCCTAACTATTGCTTAAGTCGAATTTCCACTTCAGTCAAAGCAATGATATTGATGGAAGACTAAGTGAAACACACTTAAGTGTATGTTAGAATCTGTTTTAGGGGCGAATCCTGTCACCGCTATCAATCCCTATTAAAAGAAACTCTAAACAATGAAATGTATGTGTTTTTTATTCTGAATCTTTCTAAAAGCAATGTATTTGAAAACACATTTGAAAGTCATTAGGCAAGGCTGTGTAGTGTTAGTATAAGCCCTGGATTGTGATTGGTGGGTGTTGTGTTTAAGGCCCTCCCCTGGTCACCCTCACCTGGCTGGAGCTCCTGTCACTCTCATCTTCTGCCACATGTAGTCCAGGAACATGGAGGCCTGCAGCAGACGGCCAATCCTTTGCATGTGCCTCTCTGCAGGGACGAACAGTGTCAAATCAAACAAGGGAACTGTATCAACAAACATGTAAAGATGCACACACACAATCAGCAGACACCAACACACACACACAATCAGCAGACACCAACACACACACACACAATCAGCAGACACCAACACACACACACAATCAGCAGACACCAACACACACACACAATCAGCAGACACCAACACACACACAATCAGCAGACACCAACACACACACAAATCAGCAGACACCAACACACACACAATCAGCAGACACCAACACACACACAATCAGCAGACACCAACACACACACACAATCAGCAGACACCAACACACACACACAATCAGCAGACACCAACACACACACAATCAGCAGACACCAACACACACACAATCAGCAGACACCAACACACACACAATCAGCAGACACCTTCACCAACACACACACAATCAGCAGACACCATCACCAACACACACAATCAGCAGACACCATCACTAACACACACACAATCACCAACACACACACAATCAGCAGACACCATCACCAACACACACAATCAGCAGACACCATCACCAACACACACACAATCAGCAGACACCATCACCAACACACACACAATCAGCAGACACCATCACCAACACACACACCATCACCAACACACACACACACCATCACACACAATCAGCAGACACCATCACCAACACACACACCATCACCAACACACAATCAGCAGACACCATCACCAACACACACACCATCACCAACACACACACACCATCACCAACACACACAATCAGCAGACACCATCACCAACACACACAATCAGCAGACACCATCACTAACACACACAATCAGCAGAAACCATCACTAACACACACAATCAGCGGACACCATCACCAACACACACAATTAGCAGACACCATAACCTACACACACAATCAGCAGACACCACTACTAACACACACAATCAGCAGACACCACCACTAACACACACAATCAGCAGACACCATCACCAACACACACAATTAGCAGACACCATCACCAACAGACACAATCAGCAGACACCATCACCAACACACACAATCAGCAGACACCATCACCAACACACACAATCAGCAGACACCATCACCAACACACACAATCAGCAGACACCATCACCAACACACACAATCAGCAGACACCATCACCAACACACACAATCAGCAGACACCATCACTAACACACACAATTAGCAGACACCATCACCAACACACACAATCAGCAGACACCATCACCAACACACACAATCAGCAGACACCATCACCAACACACACAATCAGCAGACACCATCACCAACACACACAATCAGCAGACACCATCACCAACACACACAATCAGCAGACACCATCACTAACACACACAATTAGCAGACACCATCACCAACACACACAATCAGCAGACACCATCACCAACACACACAATCAGCAGACACCATCACCAACACACACAATCAGCAGACACCATCACACCATCACCAACACACACAATCAGCAGACACCATCACTAACAACACACAAATCAGCAGACACCATCACTAACACACACAATCAGCAGACACCATCACTAACACACACAATCAGCAGACACCATCACTAACACACACAATCAGCAGACACCATCACTAACACACACAATCAGCAGACACCATCACCAACACACACAATCAGCAGACACCATCACTAACACACACAATCAGCAGACACCATCACTAACACACACAATCAGCAGACACCATCACTAACACACACAATCAGCAGACACCATCACCAACACACACAATCAGCAGACACCATCACTAACACACACAATCAGCAGACACCATCACTAACACACACAATCAGCAGACACCATCACCAACACACACAATCAGCAGACACCATCACTAACACACACAATCAGCAGACACCATCACTAACACACACAATCAGCAGACACCATCACTAACACACACAATCAAGACACACACAATCAGCAGACACCATCACTAACACACACAATCAGCAGACACCATCACAGACACCATCACACACACAATCAGCAGACACCATCACTAACACACACAATCAGCAGACACCATCACCAACACACACAATCAGCAGACACCATCACTAACACACACAATCAGCAGACACCATCACTAACACACACAATCAGCAGACACCATCACTAACAATCAGCAGACACCATCACTAACACACACAATCAGCAGACACCATCACTAACACACACAATCAGCAGACACCATCACTAACACACACAATCAGCAGACACCATCACTAACACACACAATCAGCAGACACCATCACTAACACACACAATCAGCAGACACCATCACTAACACACACAATCAGCAGACACCATCACTAACACACACAATCAGCAGACACCATCACTAACACACACAATCAGCAGACACCATCACTAACACACACAATCAGCAGACACCATCACTAACACACACAATCAGCAGACACCATCACTAACACACACAATCAGCAGACACCATCACTAACACTAGCGGACACTTTCTCTGGCATCAGTGGTTTGATTCCTTCACTATTATTCAGAAATTAAAACATCATACATCATCTGCATGGAGGTAGTTGTCACGTCACCAACACACACAATCTGGCGTGAGTCTATACAGTCTATACAGTCTACACCATCACTAACACACACAATCCCACCATCCTCACCAGTGTAATCATGAGTCCCACTCCAGGTGTGCAGCAGACACCATCACTACTGGAGCAGCTCTTCAGGTGAAACCATCACTGAGCATCACCTGGATCACAGCCTGGGCGTCCAGACAGCTCCGGGCATTGGTGTTCCACACAGCACAGTAGCGCAGCATAGACTCTGGGGGGGAATAGAGAGAGTCAGGGTTAGGATTACACGGACCATTAACATACCCGGAACTTTATCACGGGCCATTACCATACACAGACCTTTATCACGGGCCATTACCATACACAGACCTTTATCACGGGCCATTACCATACACAGACCTTTATCACGGGCCATTACCATACACAGACCTTTATCACGGGCCATTACCATACACAGACCTTTATCACGGGCCATTACCATACACAGACCTTTATCACGGGCCATTACCATACACAGACCTTTATCACGGGCCATTACCATACACAGACCTTTATCACGGGCCATTACCATACACAGAGCTTTATCACGGGCCATTACCATACACAGACCTTTATCACGGGCCATTACCATACACAGAGCTGTATCACGGGCCATTACCATACACAGACCTTTATCACGGCTTTATCACATTACCATACACAGATCAGAGCTTTATCACACACATCAGGCCATTACCATACACAGAGCTTTATCACGGGCCATTACCATACACAGACCTTTATCACGGGCACATTACCATACACAGAGCTTTATCACGGGCCATTACCATACACAGAGCTTTATCACGGGCCATTACCATACACAGAGCTTTATCACGGGCCATTACAGACATACACAGACCTTTATCACGGGCCATTACCATACACAGACCTTTATCACGGGCCATTACCACACACAGACCCATTATCACGGGCCATTACCATACACAGACCTTTATCACGGGCCATTACCATACACAGAGCTTTATCACGGGCCATTACCATACACAGACCTTTATCACGGGCCATTACCATACACAGAGCTTTATCACGGGGTTTGATTCCATTTACCATACATCAGACCTTTATCACGGGCCATTACCATACACAGACCTTTATCACGGGCCATTACTGGAGCAGCTCTTCACACAGACCTTTATCACGGGCCATTACCATACACAGACCTTTATCACGGGCCATTACCATACACAGAGCTTTATCACGGGCCATTACCATACACAGAGCTTTATCACGGGCCATTACCATACACAGCTTTATCACGGGCCATTACCATACACAGAGCTTTATCACGGGCTATTACCATACACAGAGCTTTATCACGGACCATTAACATACCCGAACTTTATCACGGGCCATTACCATACACAGACCTTTATCACGGGCCATTACCATACACAGACCTTTATCACGGGCCATTACCATACACAGACCTTTATCACGGGCCATTACCATACACAGAGCTTTATCACGGGCCATTACCATACACAGAGCTTTATCACGGGCCATTAACATACCCAGAACTTTATCACGGGCCATTACCATACACAGAGCTTTATCACGGGCCATTACCATACACAGAGCTTTATCACGGGCCATTACCATACACAGAGCTTTATCACGGGCCATTACCATACACAGAGCTTTATCACGGGCCATTACCATACACAGACCTTTATCACGGGCCATTACCATACACAGACCTTTATCACGGGCCATTACCATACACAGAGCTTTATCACGGGCCATTACCATACACAGAGCTTTATCACGGGCCATTACCATACACAGAGCTTTATCACGGGCCATTACCATACACAGAGCTTTATCACGGGCCATTACCATACACAGAGCTTTATCACGGGCCATTACCATACACAGAGCTTTATCACGGGCCATTACCATACACAGAGCTTTATCACGGGCCATTACCATACACAGAGCTTTATCACGGGCCATTACCATACACAGAGCTTTATCACGGGCCATTACCATACACAGAGCTTTATCACGGACCATTACCATACACAGAGCTTTATCACGGACCATTACCATACACAGAGTTTTATCACGGGCCATTACCATGTGGCTCCATCACTATATTGGATACCCACCAAGCACAAAACGTTTTCAGAATGTTCTGCAACGTAGTAAAAACAGTGTTTTTTTTTTGGCCAGCTTAGTATATCCCAATCCTTTCTGACCTCACCTTTCTGGTCCTGACGCAGCTTCAGCACAGTCTTCTCCAGCTGCTTAGCACCATCTTCCCCCTGGCGGATCGCTAGAGGCCACACAGGAAAGTCACGAGTTCACAGACAGTACACACAGAGTAACCCACATCAGATATAGAAGCATATGATCCTGGCACACATAACCAGGGTCATGGCACACCATACATGACCTAAGTTCAATGGCCAGTCTATTAAAGACTTACATAACTGCAACTTTCCCTACAAACTGCATTACTTTTGACCAGAGCTCTATGGTGAGCAAAAGTAGTGCACTAGATAGTAAATAGGGTGCCATTTGGGATGCAGCCTAGTACGCATCATCATGACCTAAGTGACCCATCCCATCTACAACCCCATGCTAGACCCTCTAGTGTCAGTATGACGGTCCATTGTTATACCAATACAATGACCTCTGACCAATCCTTCACGGTCAAACATGGAACCCTAGTCTCTCCTATACAGTTATTTTAATGGATTTTAACACTAGAAGTGCCGAGGCAGTCATTTTAACTACATATGAATTTAAAATGTGTATATACATATGCCATTTTTAAAGCCATTACCCTTCAGTTCTTGACTTGTCCTAAATAAGTATTTTTAACACACGTATATGTTGTTAGAACACATTCTGTGTAACATATTGAAATTCTAAGTAGTTTTAAGAGGACATGTTGTTTTGGAGACGGAAGTAAACGGTGCGAGACGGAAGTAAACGGTCCGAGACGGAAGTAAACGGTCCGAGACGGAAGTAAACGGTCCGAGACGGAAGTAAACGGTCCCAGACGGAAGTAAACGGTCCCAGACGGAAGTAAACGGTGCGAGACGGAAGTAAACGGTCCGAGACGGAAGTAAACGGTGCGAGACGGAAGTAAACGGTCCCAGACGGAAGTAAACGGTCCGAGACGGAAGTAAACGGTCCCAGACGGAAGTAAACGGTCCCAGACGGAAGTAAACGGTCCCAGACGGAAGTAAACGGTCCGAGACGGAAGTAAACGGTCCGAGACGGAAGTAAACGGTGCGAGACGGAAGTAAACGGTCCGAGACGGAAGTAAACGGTGCGAGACGGAAGTAAACGGTCCGAGACGGAAGTAAACGGTGCGAGACGGAAGTAAACGGTGCGAGACGGAAGTAAACGGTCCGAGACGGAAGTAAACGGTCCGAGACGGAAGTAAACGGTCCCAGACGGAAGTAAACGGTCCCAGACGGAAGTAAACGGTCCCAGACGGAAGTAAACGGTCCCAGACGGAAGTAAACGGTCCCAGACGGAAGTAAACGGTCCCAGACGGAAGTAAACGGTCCCAGACGGAAGTAAACGGTCCCAGACGGAAGTAAACGGTGCGGTGCGAGACGGAAGTAAACGGTCCCAGACGGAAGTAAACGGTCCGAGACGGAAGTAAACGGTCCCGGAAGTAAACGGTCCGGACGGAAGTAAAAGTAAACGGTCCCAGGCGGAAGTAAACGGTCCGGAAGTAAAAACGGTCCCAGCGGAAGTAAACGAAAGTAAACGGTGCGAGACGGAAGTAAACGGTCCCAGACGGAAGTAAACGGTCCGAGACGGAAGTAAACGGTCCCAGACGGAAGTAAACGGTCCGAGACGGAAGTAAACGGTCCCAGACGGAAGTAAACGGTCCCAGACGGAAGTAAACGGTCCCAGACGGAAGTAAACGGTCCCAGACGGAAGTAAACGGTCCCAGACGGAAGTAAACGTCCCAGACGGAAGTAAACGGTCCCAGACGGAAGTAAACGGTCCCAGACGGAAGTAAACGGTCCCAGACGGAAGTAAACGGTACGAGACGGAAGTAAATGGTACAAGACGGAAGTAAATGGTACGAGACGGAAGTAAATGGTACGAGACGGAAGTAAACGGTACGAGACGGAAGTAAACGGTCCGAGACGGAAGTAAACAGTGTGAGACGGAAGTAAACGGTCCGAAACAGGCTGGTACTATCGGAACTTGTAAAATAAGAAATATAATTCTTGTTGTGCAACGTTTTGCCCTAATGAACACCACCCAGTCTCTCTCATCCATGATCAATACAAGGAATGTCTAAAACAAGTATGTTCCAATCTTCTTTGTTTCGATAAACAAACACCAAAGTGTACCTATGCACAACTATCTATGTTTTGGCTCAGAAGAAGGTCAATGTAGGGAACATAAAGGCCTGGAATGTGGGTAGAGTGATTTGCTCCATTTAGTCTATTTGCCTCGAAGGCCTTGGTGTCAGACTGTCAGTGGACCTGTCTGTATGCAGGTCACGTCATCCATTAACTTAATGACAGAGAGGTTTAGAGAGTGAACTGGTTACTGAGTAATGTTGCTCTAAGTAGTCCTCGTTATGTAGAGTTCCCACAGGTCTAGTCTACACTAGTGCCTGGAGGACTGAGGGAGTACTACAGAGGAAACAGTAGGATAATAGGTAGTGACAGGGTGGAAGGTGAGTGACAACATTAGCAATGTGGAATCCAGCAGCTATTTCTGGAGATCTGGAAGATCAACATGCTGTATGTACAGTGTGGAGAAAACATGTGAGAGACTAGAGACAGAGGGTAGAGAAATGTACCTTTGATGACGTGGAGCACGGTGTGTGTGTGGATGTGTAGTAGGATATAGAAGAAGCGAGAGTGGACAGAATTATACCTTTAATGACTTTGAGCACAGTGTGTGGCTGGTCCAGGGAGATGGCCAGGCCCAGAGCCTTCAGGTACTTCTTCTCATGAAGCAGGTTAGACAGCTCCTGTTTCCTGCACAACACAACAACACACCACTACATCTGAAAGTAGAAAAAAAACAGGGCTGCGTTCATTACGCACAAAACAGGACTGGGACAGTGAGGGACCACCTGGATCTGTCCAGTAAGAAACGCACATCTTTGTTTCCCATTGCAAAACGTCTTAAAACGTTAACGTGCCCTAATAAATACGACCCAGAAAAGACGCACAAACACGCGCATGCAACTCCTATGGTCATTGTCATATTATTTCTCTCTCTGGCATCAGTGGTTTGATTCCTTCACTATTATTCAGAAATTAAAACATCATACATCATCTGCACAGAGGTCAGTCCATAGGAGTTGCTGTCTTCTCCTAAATGTTAAGGAATCAGATGAAGTGGCAGCGACGTTCAGAAGCAAGATATATTACACGCTCATCGTCACACACCAGCTCTTTATTTAGCCGGAGGCTGTTTCCTTAAGACAGAGGTAGTATTTCTGCAGCCATTAGCTCAGCTGGGTGGTCCATACACAGAGGTACACTATAGTGTATGAGAAACCAGTGGTGGGTGGACAGTCTTATCAATCCCCGTGGTTATCCTTACATATGGTTCCAGACAACAGGTCGTGACTTTTAAAAGGAACACTAACAGGTGGACCAAAGGAAGACAACATTTCTATGTCTGGACCTCCACCACCGTGTGTGTGTGTGTGTGTGTGTGTGTGTGTGTGTGTGTGTTTAGAAGTATGTAAATAGGACAGGTTATCCACCTGGACTTCTGACCTCTAGTGTGTTTAGGCAGTGGGCAAACATTGGTCTAACAAACCCTTGATCTGTAGATATTTATCAGCTGTTGGAAGAAAGAAAATGGGTCATAGTGGTTAAACTCAGGATACTAACCCCCTCACCAACCACGACCCTAAACTAAACCAATGACCCTAGTTTAACCACTAACCCTAAAGTGAACTGCTGACACTAAAATAAACCACTTACCCTAAACTGACCACTGAAAGTAAACCAAATTCCAGTTCCAAATTGTCCTCATTGAAAAGCATTGAAGAATTGGAATTTCAGTGTATTTGCTGAAACACCTACATTTAAAACCTATATGCACTGTATGTCCCAAGCAAAAATCAAACCCTCAACCTTTGTCTGTCAGCACAATGCTCCAACCAACTGAACCATCTGTACTGAAGGCTGTTTTAATGCCCAGTTGATATCTGTACTGAAGGCTGTTTTAATGCCCAGTTGATATCTGTATCGAAGGTGAAGGATGTCTTAATGCCCAGTTGATATCTGTATCGAAGGTGAAGGATGTTTTAATGCCCAGTTGATATCTGTATCGAAGGTGAAGGATGTTTTAATGCCCAGTTGATATCTGTATCGAAGGTGAAGGATGTCTTAATGCCCAGTTGATATCTGTATCGAAGGTGAAGGATGTTTTAATGCCCAGTTGATATCTGTATCGAAGGTGAAGGATGTTTTAATGCCCAGTTGATATCTGTATCGAAGGTGAAGGCTGTTTTAATGCCCAGTTGATATCTGTACTGAAGGCTGTTTTAATGCCCAGTTGATATCTGTATCGAAGGTGAAGGATGTTTTAATGCCCAGTTGATATCTGTATCGAAGGTGAAGGATGTTTTAATGCCCAGTTGATATCTGTATCGAAGGTGAAGGCTGTTTTAATGCCCAGTTGATATCTGTATCGAAGGTGAAGGATGTTTTAATGCCCAGTTGATATCTGTATCGAAGGTGAAGGATGTTTTAATGCCCAGTTGATATCTGTATCGAAGGTGAAGGATGTTTTAATGCCCAGATGATATCTGTATCGAAGGTGAAGGATGTTTTAATGCCCAGTTGATATCTGTATTGAAGGTGAAGGATGTTTTAATGCCCAGTTGATATCTGTATCGAAGGTGAACTCACTTGAGTATCTGTTCTTCCTGCTTCGCCTGCTCCTCTGCCTGCTCCACCTCGGTCACGTCCTACAGGGGAAAGGCACACACAATACATTTATCATCTCACTCATTCAATTGATACAACAACATAACTGTCGGGCTAAGTAACAGTTCTAGATTTGCCCTACAAATATACCCGCAGTTTTAAAGACATATAGCATCTAGTTTAAAACTTAACCTGAATCACTAGAAGATCTAGGATGGGTGTGACAATAGTTGGAATAGTTAGAGTACCACGACACTCACTAAGCTAATTTACATTAACTCAGTATTCACACCTTTCATGAATCCTTTTCATAAAGATCTGAAACGCAATGAACATGACGGCCAAGTTCAAAATCCAGTCTGGTGTCACTTCTGAATCGTTCTTGGCATGAAGTGGCACACCAGGCGTTGCCTGGTTTCATTAGTTTCGAGGAACACTTGTGTAACAGGCTGAATTCCCATCTTTCATAATACAGGCAGGTATGCAGCATACAAAAGGATGGGTGACCATCTCCATGACTAGTATTTACCACTGCATCCTGGCAGATGGAGGTGTTATATAGACCACATGAAGACCTTTATTTACCACTGCATCCTGGCAGATGGCGATGTTATATAGACCACATGAAGACCTTAATTTACCACTGCATCCTGGCAGATGGAGGTGTTATATAGACCGCATGAAGACCTTTATTTACCACTGCATCCTGGCAGATGGAGGTGTTATATAGACCACATGAAGACCTTTATTTACCACTGCATCCTGGCAGATGGAGGTGTTATATAGACCGCATGAAGACCTTTATTTACCACTGCATCCTGGCAGATGGAGGTGTTATATAGACCACATGAAGACCTTTATTTACCACTGCATCCTGGCAGATGGAGGTGTTATATAGACCGCATGAAGACCTTTATTTACCACTGCATCCTGGCAGATGGAGGTGTTATATAGACCACATGAAGACCTTTATTTAGCTGAAGGCTGCTTCCTTTATGCAGAGGTCACTCACATGCACACAAACACGTGCTTGCACACACACCTGCCAACTCCTATGGTCATTGTCATATTTTTTCTCTATTTTTCTCTCTGGCATCAGTGGTTTGATTCCTTCACTATTACTCAGAAATTAAAACATCATACATCGTCTGCACAGAGATAGCGGTCACGTCTGGAGTTACTATGACAATAGGAGTTGTCTTCTCCTAAACATCAAGGAATCAGATGAAGTGGCGGTAACATACAGCACATGATACAGTACACAGTCATTGCCACATCAGCTTTTCACTTGATGTTTCCTTAAGGTACAATATCTGTAGAATAACTACAGCCATGAGGTCAGCTCTCTCGGGGAACCACTTCACTCCCTGCTGGCGTCAATGCTTCCTCTCTCTGTGCCTCTCCTTTTTTTCCTTCATTACAGCACTGACTCACCACCGTCTCACTACAAAGTACATTTATTTTGTTATGACAACTTATAGTAGCCAATCTTTTGATTATAGCTAGGTTCATTTCAGTCAACTACTCCTGCTGGGGGTCAGGCTCTGTTCAACGTTAGCTTCTAACTTCATCCTTCTAGCCGGCTAGCTACCGAGCTAATAACCAGAGCCCTTGCGCTACATAGCAGGCTAGACTGAAGTATCAGCGACTATTTACCAGTTGTACACTCATTCTCTGAGAGGCAGGGAGGGGTTGTTTGGCAGGTGTCTGTTGACACGGCAGGAGTTGAGGGATGTTAAAATAATTTCCACTGTCAGCAGAGTTTCTCCGCTACGTGCCACTGTAGGTCTGGGCTGAGGTAGTTGATTTCACCTCTCGGCCCATGCTATGTCGTGGGTAGTGTTTCCCGTTGGACAGAGTAGTGAATGAATGCACTGCTAACAAGGCAAATCTGGGGGAGCAGGCGAACATAACGAGCATAATGAATCATTCATGATTCCAGTCGTTCTCCCGATAATGACATTTTTAAAAAGGTTATCAAACACTATTGCACAAATAAAAAGGTGCGTAAACGATGTTTACCCTCCACTACATCCCTGGTTGGATTGTTTACCCTCCACTACATCCCTGGTTGGATTGGTTACCCTCCACTACATCCCTGGTTGGATTGTTTACCCTCCACTACATCTCTGGTTGGATTGTTTACCCTCCACTACATCCCTGGTTGGATTGTTTACCCTCCACCACATCCCTGGTTGGATTGTTTACCCTCCACTACATCCCTGGTTGGATTGTTTACCCCCCACTACATCCCTGGTTGGATTGTTTACCCTCCACTACATCCCTGGTTGGATTGTTTACCCTCCACTACATCCCTGGTTGGATTGTTTACCCTCCACTACATCCCTGGTTGGATTGTTTACCCTCCACTACATCCCTGGTTGGATTGTTTACCCTCCACTACATCCCTGGTTGGATTGTTTACCCTCCACTACATCCCTGGTTGGATTGTTTACCCTCCACTACATCCCTGGTTGGATTGGTTACCCTCCACTACATCCCTGGTTGGATTGGTTACCCTCCACTACATCCCTGGTTGGATTGGTTACCCTCCACTACATCCCTGGTTGGATTGGTTACCCTCCACTACATCCCTGGTTGGATTGGTTACCCTCCACTACATCCCTGGTTGGATTGGTACCCTCCACTACATCCCTGGTTGGATTGGTTACCCTCCACTACATCCCTGGTTGGATTGGTTACCCTCCACTACATCCCTGGTTGGATTGTTTACCCTCCACTACATCCCTGGTTGGATTGTTTACCCTCCACTACAACCCTGGTTTGATTGTTTACCCTCCACTACATCCCTGGTTGGATTGGTTACCCTCCACTACATCCCTGGTTGGATCTGGCAAAACACAGTCAATATCTTGCCAGGCAGGGTTGAATCTACATTTCCCCGGCATTTGAGCTATGTGACGTTTAGTGGCGTCTAATCAGTCAGCTCTGTACCTGCCTGGCTAAGAGGCAGTGTTCATTTTACCTTTATTTAACTAGGCAAGTCAGTTAAGAACAAATTCTTATTTTCAATGACGGCCTAGGAACAGTGGGTTAACTGCCTTGTTCAGGGGCTAACAGAGTGTAACCTTGTCAGCTTGGGGATCTTGCAAGCTTTCGGTTACTGGCCCAACGCTCTTAACCAGTAGGCTACCTGCCGCCCAGTGTGGGTGGAATGAGAGAGCTCACCTGGCAACCAGAGCACAAGACGGGGGTGGAAATAAAACTCGGTAGTCTGCCTGGAAATTAATTTGCAAGACCACTTGAGAAAATGTCATATTTTCAAGGTATTCCAGTACTTCAATTTCAGACTGCCAAATTCATGTACTTTAAGCACCTTGTGTGAACCTTGTTGGACTCAGCCAGGATGCAGGAAATGGAGCTGGCAATGCTCCTATCACAGGTTTTTATAGGGGCAATACAGCTGGTTATCTACTAATTGACAGGTTAGAGTCTGACTAATAGCATTTCTAGTAATTCTATTTCTATGGTGTCGGTATAGACAGATACGTCTCATTCTAAGGCCTCGTCCCTCATGGATCTACCCCAGGCAGATACGTCTCATTCTAAGGCCTGGTCCCTCATGGATCTACCCCAGGCAGATACGTCTCATTCTAAGGCCTGGTCCCTCATGGATCGACCCCAGGCAGATACGTCTCATTCTAAGGCCTTGTCCCAAATGGATCTACCCCAGGCAGACACGTCTCATTCTAAGGCCTTGTCCCAAATGGATATACCCCAGGCAGATACGTCTCATTCTAAGGCCTTGTCCCTCATGGATCTACCCCAGGCAGATACGTCTCATTCTAAGGCCTTGTCCCAAATGGATCTACCCCGGGCAGACACGTCTCATTCTAAGGCCTTGTCCCAAATGGATCTACCCCAGGCAGACACGTCTCATTCTAAGGCCTTGTCCCAAATGGATCTACCCCAGGCAGATACGTCTCATTCTAAGGCCTTGTCCCTCATGGATCTACCCCAGGCAGATACGTCTCATTCTAAGGCCTTGTCCCAAATGGATCTACCCCAGGCAGATACGTCTCATTCTAAGGCCTTGTCCCTCATGGATCTACCCCAGGCAGATACGTCTCATTCTAAGGCCTTGTCCCAAATGGATCTACCCCGGGCAGACACGTCTCATTCTAAGGCCTTGTCCCAAATGGATCTACCCCAGGCAGATACGTCTCATTCTAAGGCCTTGTCCCTCATGGATCTACCCCAGGCAGATACGTCTCATTCTAAGGCCTTGTCCCAAATGGATCTACCCCGGGCAGACACGTCTCATTCTAAGGCCTGGTCCCTCATGGATCTACCCCAGGCAGATACGTCTCATTCTAAGGCCTGGTCCCTCATGGATCGACCCCAGGCAGATACGTCTCATTCTAAGGCCTTGTCCCAAATGGATCTACCCCAGGCAGACACGTCTCATTCTAAGGCCTTGTCCCAAATGGATATACCCCAGGCAGATACGTCTCATTCTAAGGCCTTGTCCCTCATGGATCTACCCCAGGCAGATACGTCTCATTCTAAGGCCTGGTCCCTCATGGATCGACCCCAGGCAGATACGTCTCATTCTAAGGCCTTGTCCCAAATGGATCTACCCCAGGCAGACACGTCTCATTCTAAGGCCTTGTCCCAAATGGATATACCCCAGGCAGATACGTCTCATTCTAAGGCCTTGTCCCTCATGGATCTACCCCAGGCAGATACGTCTCATTCTAAGGCCTTGTCCCAAATGGATCTACCCCGGGCAGACACGTCTCATTCTTAGGCCTTGTCCCAAATGGATCTACCCCAGGCAGACACGTCTCATTCTAAGGCCTTGTCCCAAATGGATCTACCCCAGGCAGATACGTCTCATTCTAAGGCCTTGTCCCTCATGGATCTACCCCAGGCAGATACGTCTCATTCTAAGGCCTTGTCCCAAATGGATCTACCCCAGGCAGATACGTCTCATTCTAAGGCCTTGTCCCTCATGGATCTACCCCAGGCAGATACGTCTCATTCTAAGGCCTTGTCCCAAATGGATCTACCCCGGGCAGACACGTCTCATTCTAAGGCCTTGTCCCAAATGGATCTACCCCAGGCAGACACGTCTCATTCTAAGGCCTTGTCCCAAATGGATCTACCCCAGGCAGATACGTCTCATTCTAAGTCCTTGTCCCTCATGGATCTACCCCAAGCAGACACGTCTCATTCTAAGGCCTTGTCCCAAATGGATCTACCCCAGGCAGACACGTCTCATTCTAAGGCCTTGTCCCAAATGGATCTACCCCAGGCAGATACGTCTCATTCTAAGGCCTTGACCCTCATGGATCTACCCCAGGCAGATACGTCTCATTCTAAGGCCTTGTCCCTCATGGATCTACCCCAGGCAGATACGTCTCATTCTAAGGCCTCGTCCCTCATGGATCTACCCCAGGCAGATACGTCTCATTCTAAGGCCTGGTCCCTCATGGATCGACCCCAGGCAGATACGTCTCATTCTAAGGCCTTGTCCCAAATGGATCTACCCCAGGCAGACACGTCTCATTCTAAGGCCTTGTCCCAAATGGATCTACCCCAGGCAGATACGTCTCATTCTAAGGCCTTGTCCCTCATGGATCTACCCCAGGCAGATACGTCTCATTCTAAGGCCTTGTCCCAAATGGATCTACCCCAGGCAGATAAGTCTCATTCTAAGGCCTTGTCCCTCATGGATCTACCCCAGGCAGATACGTCTCATTCTAAGGCCTTGTCCCAAATGGATCTACCCCGGGCAGACACGTCTCATTCTAAGGCCTTGTCCCAAATGGATCTACCCCAGGCAGATACGTCTCATTCTAAGGCCTTGTCCCTCATGGATCTACCCCAGGCAGATACGTCTCATTCTAAGGCCTTGTCCCAAATGGATCTACCCCGGGCAGACACGTCTCATTCTAAGGCCTTGTCCCAAATGGATCTACCCCAGGCAGACACGTCTCATTCTAAGGCCTTGTCCCAAATGGATCTACCCCAGGCAGATACGTCTCATTCTAAGGCCTTGTCCCTCATGGATCTACCCCAAGCAGACACGTCTCATTCTAAGGCCTTGTCCCAAATGGATCTACCCCAGGCAGACACGTCTCATTCTAAGGCCTTGACCCTCATGGATCTACCCCAGGCAGATACGTCTCATTCTAAGGCCTTGTCCCTCATGGATCTACCCCAGGCAGATACGTCTCATTCTAAGGCCTCGTCCCTCATGGATCTACCCCAGGCAGATACGTCTCATTCTAAGGCCTGGTCCCTCATGGATCGACCCCAGGCAGATACGTCTCATTCTAAGGCCTCGTCCCTCATGGATCTACCCCAGGCAGATACGTCTCATTCTAAGGCCTGGTCCCTCATGGATCTACCCCCGGCAGATACGTCTCATTCTAAGGCCTGGTCCCTCATGGATCTACCCCCGGCAGATACGTCTCATTCTAAGGCCTGGTCCCTCATGGATCTACCCCAGGCAGATACGTCTCATTCTAAGGCCTTGTCCCTCATGGATCTACCCCAGGCAGACACGTCTCATTCTAAGGCCTTGTCCCAAATGGATCTACCCCAGGCAGATACGTCTCATTCTAAGGCCTCGTCCCTCATGGATCTACCCCAGGCAGATACGTCTCATTCTAAGGCCTTGTCCCAAATGGATCTACCCCAGGCAGATACGTCTCATTCTAAGGCCTGGTCCCTCATGGATCTACCCCAGGCAGATACGTCTCATTCTAAGGCCTCGTCCCAAATGGATCTACCCCAGGCAGATACGTCTCATTCTAAGGCCTCGTCCCTCATGGATCTACCCCAGGCAGATACGTCTCATTCTAAGGCCTCGTCCCTCAAGGATCTACCCCAGGCAGATACGTCTCATTCTAAGGCCTCGTCCCTCAAGGATCTACCCCGGGCAGATATGAACATGACGGCCAAGTTCAAAATCCAGTCTGGTGTCATTTCTGAATCGTTCTTGGCATGAAGTGGCACACGAGGCGTTGCCTGGTTTCATTAGTTTCGAGGAACACTTATGTAACAGGCAGAATTCCCATCTTTCATAATACAGGCAGGTATTCAGCATACAAAAGGATGGGTGACCATCTCCATGACTAGTATTTACCACTGCATCCTGGCAGATGGAGGTGTTATATAGACCACATGAAGACCTTTATTTACCACTGCATCCTGGCAGATGGCGGTGTTATATAGACCACATGAAGACCTTTATTTACCACTGCATCCTGGCAGATGGAGGTGTTATATAGACCGCATGAAGACCTTTATTTACCACTGCATCATGGCAGATCGAGGTGTTATATAGACCGCATGAAGAACTTTATTTACCACTGCATCCTGGCAGATGGTGTTATATAGAGCACATGAAGACCTTTATTTAGCTGAAGGCTGCTTCCTTTATGCAGAGGTCACTCACATGCACACAAACACCTGCCAACTCCTATGGTCATTGTCATACTTTTTCTCTATTTTTCTCTCTGGCATCAGTGGTTTGATTCCTTCACTATTACTCAGAAATTAAAACATCATACATCGTCTGCACAGAGATAGCGGTCACGTCTGGAGTTACTATGACAATAGGAGTTGTCTTCTCCTAAACATCAAGGAATCAGATGAAGTGGCGGTAACATACAGCACATGATACAGTACACAGTCATTGCCACATCAGCTTTTCACTTGATGTTTCCTTAAGGTACAATATCTGTAGAATAACTACAGCCATGAGGTCAGCTGGGTGGCAATGCTTCCAAATCATCATCATGAAACCTGTCACCAATGCCTAGGGGAGTTATACCTGGAAATGACATGGTACTCACTGAGGTTAACAGGAAGTAATGCAATGGTATGAGCTCTTTCCATGACATAGACTGAAGTGAAGGTTAGTGTTTCATAAGATTAAAGACTCTCTCGGGGAACGAGCTCTTTCCATGACATAGACTGAAGTGAAGGTTAGTGTTTCATAAGATTAAAGACTCTCTCGGGGAACCACTTCACTCCCTGCTGGCGTCAATGCTTCCTCTCTCTGTGCCTCTCCTTTTTTTCCTTCATTACAGCACTGACTCACCACCGTCTCACTACAAAGTACATTTATTTTGTTATGACAACTTATAGTAGCCAATCTTTTGATTATAGCTAGGTTCATTTCAGTCAACTACTCCTGCTGGGGGTCAGGCTCTGTTCAACGTTAGCTTCTAACTTCATCCTTCTAGCCGGCTAGCTACCGAGCTAATAACCAGAGCCCTTGCGCTACATAGCAGGCTAGACTGAAGTATCAGCGACTATTTACCAGTTGTACACTCATTCTCTGAGAGGCAGGGAGGGGTTGTTTGGCAGGTGTCTGTTGACATGGCAGGAGTTGAGGGATGTTAAAATAATTTCCACTGTCAGCAGAGTTTCTCCGCTACGTGCCACTGTAGGTCTGGGCTGAGGTAGTTGATTTCACCTCTCGGCCCATGCTATGTCGTGGGTAGTGTTTCCCGTTGGACAGAGTAGTGAATGAATGCACTGCTAACAAGGCAAATCTGGGGGAGCAGGCAAACATAACGAGCATAATGAATCATTCATGATTCCAGTCGTTCTCCCGATAATGACATTTTTAAAAAGGTTATCAAACACTATTGCACAAATAAAAAGGTGCGTAAACGATGTTTACCCTCCACTACATCCCTGGTTGGATTGTTTACCCTCCACTACATCCCTGGTTGGATTGGTTACCCTCCACTACATCCCTGGTTGGATTGGTTACCCTCCACTACATCCCTGGTTGGATTGGTTACCCTCCACTACATCCCTGGTTGGATTGGTTACCCTCCACTACATCCCTGGTTGGATTGTTTACCCTCCACTACATCCCTGGTTGGATTGTTTACCCTCCACTACATCCCTGGTTGGATTGTTTACCCTCCACTACATCCCTGGTTGGATTGTTTACCCTCCACTACATCCCTGGTTGGATTGTTTACCCTCCACTACATCCCTGGTTGGATTGGTTACCCTCCACTACATCCCTGGTTGGATTGGTTACCCTCCACTACATCCCTGGTTGGATTGGTTACCCTCCACTATATCCCTGGTTGGATTGTTTACCCTCCACTACATCCCTGGTTGGATTGTTTACCCTCCACTACATCCCTGGTTGGTTTGGTTACCCTCCACTACATCCTTGGTTGGATCTGGCAAAACAGTCAATATCTTGCCAGGCAGGGTTGAATCTACATTTCCCCGGCATTTGAGCTATGTGACGTTTAGTGGCGTCTAATCAGTCAGCTCTGTACCTGCCTGGCTAAGTGGCAGTGTTCATTTTACCTTTATTTAACTAGGCAAGTCAGTTAAGAACAAATTCTTATTTTCAATGACGGCCTAGGAACAGTGGGTTAACTGCCTTGTTCAGGGGCTAACAGAGTGTAACCTTGTCAGCTTGGGGATCTTGCAAGCTTTCGGTTACTGGCCCAACGCTCTTAACCACTAGGCTACCTGCCGCCCAGTGTGGGTGGAATGAGAGAGCTCACCTGGCAACCAGAGCACAAGACGGGGGTGGAAATAAAACTCGGTAGTCTGCCTGGAAATTAATTTGCAAGACCACTTGAGAAAATGTCATATTTTCAAGGTATTCCAGTACTTCAATTTCAGACTGCCAAATTCATGTACTTTAAGCACCTTGTGTGAACCTTGTTGGACTCAGCCAGGATGCAGGAAATGGAGCTGGCAATGCTCCTATCACAGGTTTTTATAGGGGCAATACAGCTGGTTATCTACTAATTGACAGGTTAGAGTCTGACTAATAGCATTTCTAGTAATTCTATTTCTATGGTGTCGGTATAGACAGATACGTCTCATTCTAAGGCCTCGTCCCTCATGGATCTACCCCAGGCAGATACGTCTCATTCTAAGGCCTGGTCCCTCATGGATCTACCCCAGGCAGATACGTCTCATTCTAAGGCCTGGTCCCTCATGGATCGACCCCAGGCAGATACGTCTCATTCTAAGGCCTTGTCCCAAATGGATCTACCCCAGGCAGACACGTCTCATTCTAAGGCCTTGTCCCAAATGGATCTACCCCAGGCAGATACGTCTCATTCTAAGGCCTTGTCCCTCATGGATCTACCCCAGGCAGATACGTCTCATTCTAAGGCCTTGTCCCAAATGGATCTACCCCAGGCAGACACGTCTCATTCTAAGGCCTTGTCCCAAATGGATCTACCCCAGGCAGACACGTCTCATTCTAAGGCCTTGTCCCAAATGGATCTACCCCAGGCAGATACGTCTCATTCTAAGGCCTTGTCCCAAATGGATCTACCCCAGGCAGACACGTCTCATTCTAAGGCCTTGTCCCTCATGGATCTACCCCAGGCAGATACGTCTCATTCTAAGGCCTGGTCCCTCATGGATCGACCCCAGGCAGATACGTCTCATTCTAAGGCCTCGTCCCTCATGGATCTACCCCAGGCAGATACGTCTCATTCTAAGGCCTGGTCCCTCATGGATCTACCCCCGGCAGATACGTCTCATTCTAAGGCCTGGTCCCTCATGGATCTACCCCCGGCAGATACGTCTCATTCTAAGGCCTGGTCCCTCATGGATCTACCCCAGGCAGATACGTCTCATTCTAAGGCCTTGTCCCAAATGGATCTACCCCAGGCAGATACGTCTCATTCTAAGGCCTTGTCCCAAATGGATCTACCCCAGGCAGACACGTCTCATTCTAAGGCCTTGTCCCTCATGGATCTACCCCAGGCAGATACGTCTCATTCTAAGGCCTGGTCCCTCATGGATCGACCCCAGGCAGATACGTCTCATTCTAAGGCCTCGTCCCTCATGGATCTACCCCAGGCAGATACGTCTCATTCTAAGGCCTGGTCCCTCATGGATCTACCCCCGGCAGATACGTCTCATTCTAAGGCCTGGTCCCTCATGGATCTACCCCAGGCAGATACGTCTCATTCTAAGGCCTGGTCCCTCATGGATCTACCCCAGGCAGATACGTCTCATTCTAAGGCCTTGTCCCTCATGGATCTACCCCAGGCAGACACGTCTCATTCTAAGGCCTTGTCCCAAATGGATCTACCCCAGGCAGATACGTCTCATTCTAAGGCCTCGTCCCTCATGGATCTACCCCAGGCAGATACGTCTCATTCTAAGGCCTTGTCCCAAATGGATCTACCCCAGGCAGATACGTCTCATTCTAAGGCCTGGTCCCTCATGGATCTACCCCAGGCAGATACGTCTCATTCTAAGGCCTCGTCCCAAATGGATCTACCCCAGGCAGATACGTCTCATTCTAAGGCCTCGTCCCTCATGGATCTACCCCAGGCAGATACGTCTCATTCTAAGGCCTCGTCCCTCAAGGATCTACCCCAGGCAGATACGTCTCATTCTAAGGCCTCGTCCCTCAAGGATCTACCCCGGGCAGATATGAACATGACGGCCAAGTTCAAAATCCAGTCTGGTGTCATTTCTGAATCGTTCTTGGCATGAAGTGGCACACGAGGCGTTGCCTGGTTTCATTAGTTTCGAGGAACACTTATGTAACAGGCTGAATTCCCATCTTTCATAATACAGGCAGGTATTCAGCATACAAAAGGATGGGTGACCATCTCCATGACTAGTATTTACCACTGCATCCTGGCAGATGGAGGTGTTATATACACCACATGAAGACCTTTATTTACCACTGCATCCTGGCAGATGGAGGTGTTATATAGACCGCATGA
>NW_026291018.1:1068904-1081404 GCF_023373465.1 Oncorhynchus keta | reverse complement strand
AGCAGAGGGGAGAGGGGCAGGGGGAGAGGGGCAAGCAGAGGGGGAGAGGGGCAAGCAGAGGGGGAGAGGGGCAAGCAGAGGGGGAGAGGGGCAAGCAGAGGGGGAGAGGGACGTGTAGAGCGGGAGAGGGACGAGCAGAGCGAGAGAGGGGCGTGCAGAGCGAGAGAGGGGCGTGCAGAGCGAGAGAGGGGCGTGCAGAGCGAGAGAGGGGCGTGCAGAGCGAGAGAGGGGCGTGCAGAGCGAGAGAGGGGCGAGCAGAGCGAGAGAGGGGCGAGCAGAGCGAGAGAGGGGCGAGCACAGCGAGAGAGGGGCGAGCACAGCGAGAGAGGGGCGAGCACAGCGAGAGAGGGGCGAGCAGAGCGAGAGATGGGCGAGCAGAGCGAGAGAGGGGCGAGCAGAGCGAGAGAGGGGCGAGCAGAGCGAGAAAGGGGCGTGCAGAGCGAGAGAGGGGCGTGCAGAGCGGGAGAGGGGCGTGCAGAGCGAGAGAGGGGCGTGCAGAGCGGGAGAGGGGCGAGCAGAGCGAGAGAGGGGCGAGCAGAGCGGGAGAGGGGCGAGCAGAGCGAGAGAAAGAGAGACTCAAAAGATTGAGAGGGTGGGAGAGAGATGTGGTTTAAGGGAAAAAACAGTATAACCAACACTTGGGATGTGATATTGGCATGCTACCATGAGAAGGAAGGATAAAAAACACTAAATAGTGTGTGTCGTACCTTGTGAGTAGCTGAGTCCCTCTGCTCACAAAGATGAGCTTCAGCACAGAGGCATCGTGGCCTTCAAACGTCTACAAGACACAACATGTCACTCCAGTTTCACCGTCAGAGAATGCCCAGATATAACTTCAATTGCTTCCACCAGGGCACGTATTCAAAATGCGTCAGTGAATAGGAGTGCTGATCTAAGATCAGGTCCTCACTGTCCATATCTTATTCATTACGATCTAAAAGGCAAACCTGATCCAAGATCAGCACCATGAATACGGGCCCACGCCACACGTGCACTTTGAGCAGGTTGGCATTTATTGTGATGACCTCGTGTACTGGGCAGGTGTGCGGGGTGGTCACTAGCTGGCACCGACACGGACAAATCAGATTTTAAACCTAACCTTTTTACAATATAGCCCATTTTTACTTTTGTCGCTGGCCCATCTCTTGGAAATCGCTCTGTTCTGCCTCCAGGACAAGACTGATGACAATAAACGTCAACCTGCGAACTTTGAGGCCATTCATTTGTGACAGAGCAAAAGGCTATATTGGATTTCCGGTGAGAGGTTCATTAAAAAGACTAGCGGTTGTTTTAGATAACATTTGAGGATACTGTACATAACAAACCAAGGCACGTCATTTCATCAGGTTCTGTTGTTCCTGTGTTCCAGAACAGTTCCATACAGGAGACCATGACTGTTCAAAGAATGTGTCACCCACAAAGGGCAGAAAGGATATCGTGGGAGGGAGCCACAAGTTGAACACAACCTCCCTCCATGAGCCATTCTATTAGTGCATAAAGCGGTGAAAACGTCATCGACTAACAATTGTCACGATCACTCACAACTAACATTCAATACACATTTCATTTGGTTTGAAATGGTTTGACGAGTGTTCGGGAGTGCCAAGGTAATGGAGGAACTCAAATGGGGATAATTATCTCATACCTACTGTACGAGGGAAATGAACAATTGATGAGCAACGTAAAACATGTCAATTCTCACAAATAAAATAATTACAAACACGCAAACTAGCAATCATACACGCAAACTAGCAATCATACACGCAAACTAGCAATCATACACGCAAACTAGCAATCATACACGCAAACTAGCAATCATACACGCAAACTAGCAGTCATACACGCAAACTAGCAGTCATACACGCAAACTAGCAGTCATACACGCAAACTAGCAGTCATACACGCAAACTAGCAGTCATACACGCAAACTAGCAATCATACACGCAAACTAGCAATCATACACACAAACTAGCAATCATACACGCAAACCGCTACCTCCACCCTCACCACCCCTCACCCACCTTGAGGCAGCTGAAGTCCTGGAGGCTCCAGAGCTTGACAGAGCCGTCGGCTGAGGAGGATGCCAGCACCTGGTCCATGGGAGAGAACTGGACACACCAGACCCCCCGGCGGTGGCCCCGGAACACCCCCAGAAGGGCCAGGTCAGCCCCGGGGGCCCCCAGGGACCAGAGCTTGGCCAGGCGGTCCTGGGAACCAGACACCAAGAGCTTGTCGTTGGGGGACACTGCCACGCTGTTCACATCCTGGGGCGGGAGGGGGAGAGACAGAATGAGAGAGAGATGGAAGGTTATGGGGTCAGTGTGACAGAGCAGGGATGAAAACAAAGGGGAAATTACAAAGTGACAGATGAGAAATAGAAAGTGGGGTTAAAAGAAGTAGAGGGGTTGGAGAGGAAGAGGGTGGGCAGGGGGAGAGGATGGGGAATAGAAAGTGGGGTTAAAAGAAGTAGAGAGGGGATGGAGAGGAAGAGGGTGGGCAGGGGGAGAGGATGGGGAATAGAAAGTGGGGTTAAAAGAAGTAGAGAGGGGTTGGAGGGGAAGAGGTGGGCAGGGGGAGAGGATGGGGAATAGAAAGTGGGGTTAAAAGAAGTAGAGAGGGGTTGGAGAGGAAGAGGGTGGGCAGGGGGAGAGGATGGGGAATAGAAAGTGGGGTTAAAAGAAGTAGAGAGGGGTTGGAGAGGAAGAGGGTGGGCAGGGGGAGAGGATGGGGAATAGAAAGTGGGGTTAAAAGAAGTAGAGAGGGGTTGGAGAGGAAGAGGGTGGGCAGGGGGAGAGGATGGGGAATAGAAAGTGGGGTTAAAAGAAGTAGAGAGGGGTTGGAGAGGAAGAGGGTGGGCAGGGGGAGAGGATGGGGAATAGAAAGTGGGGTTAAAAGAAGTAGAGAGGGGTTGGAGGGGAAGAGGTGGGCAGGGGGAGAGGATGGGGAATAGAAAGTGGGGTTAAAAGAAGTAGAGAGGGGTTGGAGGGGAAGAGGTGGGCAGGGGGAGAGGATGGGGAATAGAAAGTGGGGTTAAAAGAAGTAGAGAGGGGTTGGAGGGGAAGAGGTGGGCAGGGGGAGAGGATGGGGAATAGAAAGTGGGGTTAAAAGAAGTAGAGAGGGGTTGGAGAGGAAGAGGTGGGCAGGGGGAGAGGATGGGGAATAGAAAGTGGGGTTAAAAGAAGTAGAGAGGGGTTGGAGGGGAAGAGGTGGGCAGGGGGAGAGGATGGGGAATAGAAAGTGGGGTTAAAAGAAGTAGAGAGGGGTTGGAGAGGAAGAGGGTGGGCAGGGGGAGAGGATGGGGAATAGAAAGTGGGGTTAAAAGAAGTAGAGAGGGGTTGGAGGGGAAGAGGGTGGGCAGGGGGAGAGGATGGGGAATAGAAAGTGGGGTTAAAAGAAGTAGAGAGGGGTTGGAGAGGAAGAGGGTGGGCAGGGGGAGAGGATGGGGAATAGGAGGGTGAGAGACAGGGAGGAACAAGACCCACCAAACACATAGTCCTTACTTCCTTCTCAAGTATACATTTCACAGAACAGGCACCCACGTTATACATAGAAACCTCAAACCATCTGTGTTGTGAGTGCATTTGTATGACAACAATAGTTCATACAGACAAAGGAGCCCACAACAGGGGACTTTGACTTCCTTATGAGTAAAGCCTTATATATATATTCCCATCACAGTGAACAAATCAAGCACCTGAGTCACCAGACAAACAGTCTTATCACTACAGCGTATCTGTCTGTTTACCGACCCGTATGGTGCACCTGTGGACGTGCTTCTAGACACGTGTTAGTGTGTGTATATGCTTGTGTGTCCTTGTGTTTGTGCGGGTGGGTATTTGTCTGTACAGGTATATGTCCTTGTGTACATGCATGTATGTATGTATGTATGTATGTATGTATGTATGTATGTATGTATGTATGTATGTATGTATGTATGTATGTATGTATGTACAGTTGAAGTCTGAAGTTTACATATACTTAGGTTGGAGTCATTAAAACTTGTTTTTCAACTACTCCACAAATTTCTTGTCATCAAACTATAGTTTTGGCAAGTCGGTTAAGACATCTACTTTGTGCATGACAAGTAATTTTTCCAACAATTGCTTAGACAGATTATTTCACTGTATCCCAATTCCAGTGGGTCAGAAGTTTACATACACTACGTTGACTGTGTCTTTAAACAGCTTAGACAATTCCAGAAAATTATGTCATGGCTTTAGAAGCTTCTGATAGGCTAATTGACATCATTTGAGTCAATTGGAGGTATACCTTGTGGATGTATTTTAAGGCCTATCTTCAAACTCAGTGCCTCTTTGCTTGACATTATGAGAAGATCATAAGAAATCAGCCTAGACCTCAAAAAACAATTGGAAGACCTCCAAGTCTGGTTCATCCTTGGGAGCAATTTCCAAAAGCCTGAAGGTACCACGCTCATCTGTACAAACAATAGTACGCAAGTATAAACACCATGGGACCACGCAGCCATCATACCGCTCAGGAATGAGACGCGTTCTGTCTCCTAGAGATGAACGTACTTTGGCGCGAAAAGTGCAAACAATCCCAGAACAACAGCAAAGGGTCTTGTGCAGATGCTGGAGGAAACAAGTACAAAAGTATCTATCTCCACAGTCAAATGAGTCCTATATCGACATAACCTGAAAGGCCACTCAGCAAGGAAGAAGCCACTGCTCCAAAACCACCATAAAAAAGCCAGACTACGGTTTGCAACTGCACAAGGGGACAAACATCGTACTTTTTGAGAGAAACGTCCTCTGGTCTGATGAAACAAAAATAGAACTGTTTAGCCATAATGACCATTGTTATGTTTGGAGGAAAATGGGGGATGCTTGCAAGCCGAAGAACACCATCCCAACCGTGAAGGACTGGTGCACTTCACAAAATAGATGGCATCATGAGGAAGGGAAATTATGTGGATATATTGAAGCAACATTTGCTTGGTCGCAAATTGGTCTTCCAATTGGCAAATGACCCCAAGCATACTTCCAAAGTTGTGGCAAAATGGCTTAAAAGACAACAAAGTCAAAGTATTGGAGTGGCCATCACAAAGCCCTGACCTCAATACTGTAGAAAATTTGTGGGCAGAACTGAAAAAGTATGTGCAAGCAAGGAGGCCTACAAACATGATTCAGTTACAGCAGCTCTGTCAGGAGGAATGGGCCAACATTCACCCAACTTATTGTGGGAAGCTTGTGGAAGGCTATTGTTGGATCCTGTATTTTACATTATAGCCATTAGATATATATGATTAAATATTATCTGATGTTGGTTGTGTGAGGTGTCTGCATTTGTGCACTGGAGCATCATTATGAGATTAAACAACTGCTTACTACTTGCCTGTTTGTTTGTGACAAGAACTGAGTAACATGGTGTGACTTGCTGTATCTTACAAAGTTGTGATAGGGAGGGGTGGTCATCACGAGCTTTAACTGAGATGGAAAAATACTGAACAACACAATAGCAGGAACTGAGCAACTGTTCTAACTAGGCTGCGATACCAGAACAGTATGGATCTATACATCGACGGAGGGAGGACTCCAAGAAGCACCAAGAGGCGGGGTCCCGCCTGAGCACCTGCAATATGCTGGGCAAGTTTAAACCACGCCCAGCCTCTACTGTGACAGACATAGTTCCAACCCGTCTGTTGGCCTATCACAGTATAAAGAATACTGTTTTACATAAGTCTTGTCAGTTCTCTGTTCTGCCCTGCGTGGTATTACAGTGAGCCCGTATATACGAAAGTTGCATTTGCCATTTATTACTTAGCTAATAAAAATACATAGTATAAAATCGGTGACTCATTGTTATATTTATCCTGATACCAGATTTGAATTTACGCAACTCTAACACTACCCGAAACATTTGACCCAAGTTAAACAATTTAAAGGCAATACACTCAATTAGTATTTGGTCGCATGTAAACTTCTGACCCACTGGGAATGTGATGAAAGAAATAAAAGCTCAAATAAATCACTTTACTATTATTCTGACATTTCACATTCTTAAAATAAAGTGGTGATCCTATCTGACCTAAGACAGGGAATTTTTACTAGGTATGAATGTCAGGAATTGAGAAAAACTGAGTTTAAATGTATTAGGCGAAGGTGTATGTAAACTTCCGACTTCAACTGTATGTATAATGCTTGAATGTATGTGTGTGCGAGCGTGTCATACTTTGTCGTGTGCCTTCTCTGTGACCCGGGCGGTCAGCTGGAACATGTCTCCTCCGTCTGTTTCCGGGATGGTCTCTGGGAGATCCCACACCTTGATGGTGCAGTCCTGACTACCAGACACCACAAACGACTCCTTCATCCTGAAAGGAAGAGAGAGAAAGACCGATGTAGGATAAGAAAGAAGGATTAGAACGTGCACAAGCAAGAGTGTATGGATGATTAACACATTGGATATTGGCATTCCCAATACAGGAGAAACGTGCATCCACTGTGGGCCTCCAGGGTCAGAACTGAGGAGACCCTGGTGTGTAGTGGTTTACCTGGAGCAGGTGATGGAGCCCACAGCGTTAGCATGGCTGCAGCCCTGGGCCACACAAGACACCTGACCACTGTCTGGATCCTGTCTCCACACACGCACTGACTTATCCTGGGGGGAAAGAAAGTACAAAATATATTATATGTGAGAGAGAGAAAGCGAGAGAGAGAGGGAGAGGACACAGACTTATCCTGTACAGAGAGAGAGGGGACTCTGGTTAGAGAAGTGTGTGTATTATGTGTGTGTTTGTGCTGTTTTGCCAACTGGCATCAGTGGTTTGATTCCATCACTATTATACAGAAATTAAAACATCATACATCATCTGCACAGAGGTCATTGTCACATTTGACATAACTATGACCATTGGAGTTGGCAAAAATGCACAAACAGATCTTGGACCAGGCTAGGGTTCAATAGTATTGATTAGATGATACTGGTTAGTAGAGTGTGTGTGTGGAGGTATGCATGAAGGTGTTTGTGTACGTGTGGATTTCATCCTACTGTGTACGTGAGGATTCCATTCGTAAATGAGGAATGGTGAACATTCCTGATGAAACAAGGAAACCGTCAAGCTGTAGCCTCACCTTTGCACAGCTCACAAACAGGGACCCTTTCTTGAACACGTCGAGTGACAGGACGGTATCTGTGGAGGAGAAAGGAAAGGTCAACCCTTCTGAAAGGTCGAGCCAGGTGATAAAAGAGCAACTCTCAACGTCAGTCAAACCAGACCGACCAGTTACCAAGCTATCACGGTCTCTAATCCTGAATGGCAGAAACTCTGACTGCTCAGTTTATCAGGTTTCTTAAGCATCTTGTAAATACCTTCACAGCTATAATTGAATTAGAATCCCTCCAATCGCCATGGTTTAGAAAGCATTCCATGGTTCACATACTGTATATTCTACAGACCGGCTGCAGGGTGTAGATATTCTACAGACCGGCTGCAGGGTGTAGATATTCTACAGACCGGCTGCAGGGTGTAGATATTCTACAGACCCACTGCAGGGTGGAGATATTCTGCAGACCCACTGCAGGGTGGAGATATTCTGCAGACCCACTGCAGGGTGGAGATATTCTGCAGACCCACTGCAGGGTGGAGATATTCTGCAGACCCACTGCAGGGTGGAGATATTCTGCAGACCCACTGCAGGGTGGAGATATTCTGCAGACCCACTGCAGGGTGGAGATATTCTGCAGACCCACTGCAGGGTGGAGATATTCTGCAGACCCACTGCAGGGTGGAGATATTCTGCAGACCCACTGCAGGGTGGAGATATTCTGCAGACCCACTGCAGGGTGGAGATATTCTGCAGACCCACTGCAGGGTGGAGATATTCTGCAGACCCACTGCAGGGTGGAGATATTCTGCAGACCCACTGCAGGGTGGAGATATTCTGCAGACCCACTGCAGGGTGGAGATATTCTACAGCAGCATTGCAAGGTGCCATTCCAATTTGTAAGTCGCTCTGGATAAGAATGTCTGCTAAATGACTTAAATGTAAATGTAAATTTGGGGATCAGTGTTTCACACAGCAACTCTGCCTCCTGCTGGTCAATCTTCAGAACTTCTATTCAGTGATGTACTAGATCATTTGGGTGAAATATTAACTATATGTTGTTGGCATTAATGTTACAACTGGGCTAAAGGGAGCTGCCAGATTTTAAAAAAAAGAACCAGACACTTATTCTGAGAACGTCTATTCTCAGTTTCTAACCTTTTAAAAATGTGAATTAGGTTTCCATTCCATCTTCCTACCTGGTGACCACCCCATACAGACAAGCAGAGAGGTGCTGCCCTCTGTTGGTCAGAGGACTCACCTGTGTGTCCGTAGAGGATCTTACAGCTGCTGGTGGCCAGGTCAAACACCTTGAGCTGGGAGCTGTTGGTCGCCACGACAATGTGAGTGTCACCCTTGCCCAGAAACTTCACATCCAGGACCTCATCGTTGAAGCCAACAAACTGGAGGTGGAGAGAGAATATTAGAGAATAACACCAGAAACACAAAATCAAGGCTCTTGATCAAAATAAACAATTGGTAATAAACGGTGAAACCATCTGAATAATAAGAACAATCCTAACGTCCCTTTTCCCCCCACCCCCTGTGTGCTGTGTGGTGAAGGAGGGCAGCTGGCAGAGACCTTGTTATCAGTGACCCACCTGTTGCTGTGTGGTGAAGGAGGGCAGCTGGTTGTTAGAGTTGCTGTGTGGTGAAGGAGGGCAGCTGGCAGAGACCTTGTTATCAGTGACCCTCCTGTTGCTGTGTGGTGAAGGAGGGCAGCTGGTAGAGACCTTGTTATCAGTGACCCTCCTGTTGCTGTGTGGTGAAGGAGGGCAGCTGGTAGAGACCTTGTTATCAGTGACCCACCTGTTGCTGTGTGGTGAAGGAGGGCAGCTGGTAGAGACCTTGTTATCAGTGACCCTCCTGTTGCTGTGTGGTGAAGGAGGGCAGCTGGTACCTTGTTATCAGTGACCCTCCTGTTGCTGTGTGGTGAAGGAGGGCAGCTGGTAGAGACCTTGTTATCAGTGACCCTCCTGTTGCTGTGTGGTGAAGGAGGGCAGCTGGTAGAGACCTTGTTATCAGTGACCCTCCTGTTGCTGTGTGGTGAAGGAGGGCAGCTGGCAGCCCACCTGTTGCTGTGTGGTGAAGGAGGGCAGCTAGAGAGACCTTGTTATCAGTGACCCTCCTGTTGCTGTGTGGTGAAGGAGGGTAGCTGGTAGAGACCTTGTTATCAGTGACCCTCCTGTTGCTGTGTGGTGAAGGAGGGCAGCTGGTAGAGAGAGACCTTGTTATCAGTGACCCTCCTGTTGCTGTGTGGTGAAGGAGGGCAGCTGGCAGAGACCTTGTTATCAGTGACCCACCTGTTGCTGTGTGGTGAAGGAGGGCAGCTGGTAGAGACCTTGTTATCAGTGACCCTCCTGTTGCTGTGTGGTGAAGGAGGGCAGCTGGTAGAGACCTTGTTATCAGTGACCCACCTGTTGCTGTGTGGTGAAGGAGGGCAGCTGGTAGAGCAGTATGTTATGTTCTGCTGTGACCGTGGCCAGCCTGAGGGAGGAGGGCAGGGGGAGGCAGTAGGTGAGGCTCCGGGGGTCTCCATACTCCTCTCCCCCCTCTTCGGAGCCCCCCGCGGAGGGAGCGGAGGGGAGCGTCTGGGCGAACACACAGCGGGCCGAGCTGGCATCCCACACCCTCAGCACACCTGGAGAGAGAGAATCCCTTTAGTGAGGGTCTTTGATTGGGATTGCTCCCTGTGTTGTTTTGGCTAACTATAAAATGATGATCATCTCTGATTCGCTGCTAAAACTATACACTAGTCTCATTCAGTATTATCTAGCTATATTGGTGGGCAGTGGGCCGACTCCTCCACATGCATCCACCATCTAGCCTGGGGATTGGTGGAGTAAGAGAAGACTCTGATCTGAGTCAGCTTTGCATTTTCCCCCACTAATGGTTAAGGTTAGGGAAGCTGATCCTAGATCTGTACCTAGGGGCAACTTCACCCAGGAGCGGGCCGGTAAGCATATACCTTTGCTGCCTGCTGTGATGAAGTGGATCTCTTTAGTTTTCACCCCGATCTCAGAGAAATCTTCGTCCTCAGGGAGCAGCACAACACTCTCCACAGCCTGGCGAGGGAAGCAACGCATTTCATGCAATTAGGCTGATGATACACCAATCAACTTTTAGTTGCAAAAGCCATTCTAAAACAATTCTGGAAGAAAGTAGAGTATGAGAGTTTACCTCATAGACAGGCACTGTCCTCCTGGCAGTCCTGCTCTTCAGATCCCACACTGTGCATATCTTATCCCTGCCTGAGCTGCAATCAAACAACCATCCAACATTCAGATAGCTCGCAATGAACTGATCAGCTGTGATGAGGTCTAAAGCTATGGTCTTTAACCTGTGGTCTGCGTGGGTACTGCAGGTGAGCCGCAAAATAGCTCTTTCTAACAACTGTTGATGTAAAAAGAGATGCATAAAAGAAACCGTTGACTGATTGTTACAGTACCTGACCATGGAGGCTCCATCGGGAGTGAAGGCCAGGGAGGTGACAGGGCTGTAGTGGCTCTGCAGCACGCACAGACACTGGCTGGAGCGCAGGTCCCACATCCTGATGCCACAGTCTGACGCTGAGGAGAAGAGCTGCAGTAGACTTATGTCTGGGTGGAACTCCACCAGGCTGCAGGGCAAGAGGAGGACAACGTGAGTGTTTGAGACCATTGCAGTCGGACTGCGCTTAATCACTGATCTACAAACCACATTGCATCCATAATAACTACTCATTATATAATTAAGAATAACAATTATGTGGCTTGCCTTGATTAAACTGATCCCCTTGAACATGCTGAATCATAATATCAAATATTAATTTCCACACGTCAAACTAGCAACTAGATTTAAGTCATGTCTCGTTGTCAATGTATCAACTTATCGAAGGCACCTACATCTACAAGGGTTTGTCCAGTTTCTGAGGAATAGATCTCATTTATAAAACATGAGATAAATTGACCCGCGCAAGTATTCATAAAGCGTCTCAGAGTAGGAGTGCTGATCTAGGATCAGCCCCCCCCCCTATTCATGTGATCTTATTCATGATCTGAAATGCTAAACTGATCCTAGATCAGCAGATCAGAGTAAAGAGGTGGTCAGTAACTTACTGTACGACCCCAGAGGAGCCCTTCAGGTTGTGCGTACAGTACTGCTTCACCACGTCCCACAGCTTTATGGTGCCATCACAGCCTCCTACACACCAACAAGATGACAGACTCATATTACAGACAGGAAGTACAAGGTGAAATCTCAGAGTACCCATTTAAAGTGGGAGCATTTGATTGAACAACACAATGTTGTTTTAGGTACTAGGTAGTGTTCATTTCGTCAACAAAAATAGTGACTCAAATATTCGTCAAACACCTATTTTTCAGTGGCAACTGACTAAATAGATCCAGAAAAAAATATAACTCAACGAAAATGATTTATCATCTCAGTTGACTAAAACAAGACAAGACTAAATTCTCTCTGTGACTAAGATCGGACTACTAAGTGAACTGGACAAGAGCTTTGGAAAGATTGTGCTTATCACTGAAAAGCTCTCAATCAATTTTAGCTAGATGTTGGTACTCTTTGGCTCTCTGCGCTTATGTGTCTGATTGCACATGACATACAAAACAATAGCTATGTAGGCCAAATTAGGAATTTACATGGCCAAATAATTGTTATACAGCACATTCGGCAAGTGACCTTTTCCACATGTTGTTACGTTATAGTCTTATTCTAAAAATGACTAAATCAAACATCTCAACAATCTACACACATTACCCTATAATGACAAAGCAAAAGGTTTAGAACTGCTTGCTAATATTTACAGAAGTACTCAGACCATTTGCAATGAGACTCGAAATTGCACAAAGGTGCATCCTGTTTCCATTGATCATCCTTGAGATGTTTCTACAACTTGATTGGAGTCTACCTGTGGTAAATTCAATTGATTGGACATGATTTGGAAAGGCACACACCTGTCTATATAAGGTCCCACTGTTGACAGTGCATGTCAGAGCAAAAACCAAGCCATTGAGGTTGAAGGAATTGTCCATAGAGCTCCAAGACATGATTGTGTCGAGGCACAGATCTGGGGAAGGGTAACAAAACATTTCTGCAGCATTGAAGGTCCTCAATAACACAGTGGCCTCAATCATTCTTAAATGGAAGAAGTTTGAAACCACCAAGACTCTCCCTAGAGCTGGCCGCCCAGTTAAACTGAGCAATCGGGGGAGAAGGACCTTGGTCAGGGAGGTGACCAAGAACCCAGTGATCACTCTGACAGAGCTCCAGAGTTCCTCTGTGGAGATGAGAGAACCTTCCAGAAGGACAACCATCTCTGCAGCACTCAACCAACCAGGCCATTATTGTAATGTCCAAACAGAAGCCACTCTTCAGTAAAAGGCACACAACAGCCCGCTTGGAGTTTGCCAAAAGGCACCTAAAGGACTCTTGACC